>NC_071403.1:93548893-93571295 GCF_017976375.1 Cuculus canorus
TTCTTACACTGCATCGCCCTTGAGGAATCCTTCACTTCACTTCTTGTCCTGCACCACCTTGGATGTGTACTGTGCTTTTTGTCCCCTGCATCACCTTGGAGGAGTCGTATGCCTTACTTTATCCCTTGCAACACTCTATAGGTGTCCAGTGCTTCACTTCTTCTGGAGTCCTTTGGAAGTGTACTGCGGCTTTCTTATTCCCATGCAGCACTTGGTTTCATATTGTATGGTGCAAATGGTATTGTTTGGCACGTTACGGTATGTATTGTCAAAACTGTATGTGTTGCATGATATCCATGATGTAGTATTTTATGGTATGGAATTGTGTGGCGTAGCCTGGTATTGCATTTTGCAGTGAAGTGTATTGTATGCAACACATGAAATCCAAAATATTCCATAAAGTAGAAACCATAGAATGCAATACCAAGTAAAATACAATAAATCCACTGCATGCAATACAGCACAACACATTACCGTAAACTAAGACTGCATAATCATTACTGTACATATACCATACACATGGTACAGTGCAATACACATGATACAATAGGGTACTCCCCAGTGATAGTATCAATACAATATGACACAACATTGATACATCTACGCTCCCATACAATACACACCTTACCACGCAATGTTACATACAATATGGTACATACAAGACAACAGAAAATACAACACAATATAAAACAGAAGACAATAGGTACCAAATCCTACAAAGCAAATTATACATACCAAACCATACAATACATAAAATACAGTACAAAATGCATTAAAATACAAAATATATTACAATACATACAGTGATATAAAGTACGATAAATAGCAAACTACAATGGGTGCCATACTTAAAGTACATAAAATACAATACGTATTATGCGATACAAACAATGGTACATACAATGAAATATAAAATACAGTACAATAAAAATACAAAATAAAATACTATACGTATAGTATAATAAACAGTACAACACAAAATACAAACTGCAATGTGATACATACAACATGATACACACCACACCATACAATACAGCAAATACCATATAATAAACTACGTACACTAGATCAAACTAAACAAAAACCAGTACAAAATACAAAAAACCCATAGGAAACACCTAACATACAATACATTGAATGCAAAAGGGAAAATAAAATAGGATGTATACAATAGGATACAGATAATGCGACACAAATAATACAATATTAACCATACTATACTAATGATACAAACAACTTGCTACAATCAATACAGCACATACCACAATGCCTGCAATAGAATACGTACCATACAATAACTGCAACACAGTACAAAATGCAATACACAATACGAATCAACGTGCAGTACAACACAAACTTCGCAATCTTTGTTGTGATGGCCCAGAGGAGTCTGGTGCCCACAGGTGACTTCTTTGTTCACCGCCTGTGAGGAGTGCTGCGTTTGCCTTTTTTTGCCCTCCTTTCGTGGAGGTTTGCCATGCATTGCATTTTTCGGCATGGCCTTGGAAATGCTTGTGCTGCGCTTGTTGCTGTGGGCTGCCCTAGCAGCATGCCACGCTTGGCTTTTTTGCCAGCGTGCCACAGAGGATTTCCACGGTGTGCTTCTCCGCTGCGCTTCCCCAGAATGGAGCTGTGCTTTCCTTCTTCTCCACAGCGCCTGTAAGTACCAGGCTTTGGTTTGAGTTTTGCTTGTTATTTTGTATTGTATTTTGTATTTCCTGGTATTGTCTGTGTTGAAGTTTGTATTGCCTGGGGAGTCTTGTATTTTGTATTGTTTATTGCATGGCCTGTTATGTTAAGACTATCTTGTACGGTATGTTTACTCTTTAATGTGCCTGATTTTGTACTGTACTGCTGCCTTGGGAATGTTTTGTACGGTGCCGGCACGCCCCCCAGTGCAGGTCGCACGCCCTGCAACAGCACTTGGGAGCAGGCTTCCGTGCACAGCCTGGCTTGGGGTCAAGGATGCCGAGCCGGTGTCGGGGGCCAGCCTTTGTGTCCTTGAGAGAACTGCGGTGTCCTGTTCCTCAATTGATCCCCTGCACTGCACAGCAAGAGTCCTGGATTTTTTGGCTGTTTGCCACCGTGCCCTGGAGGAGTCCCGTGCTTCGTTGTACTTCACATCACCTGGAGGATTTCTGCACTTCGCGTCTTCCCGTTGCTGCCTCGTGGAGTTGTGCAGTTGTTTCTCTGCCTGCATTGCCCTGGAGGCGTCCCGCGCTTTGCTGCATTTCTGCAGAATGCCTGCGGAGTCCTGCGGTTCATTCTTGGTCTGCAATGCCTCATTGGAGTCCTGTGCTTGGCTTCTCGGCTGTGCCAGCCCCAGGAAGTGCTGCGCTTGGCATTTACCACGATGGTCTGCCGGCTCCGTGCTTCTGGCTTCTTCACGGCGCTACCCTGCAAAGTCTCACACTCTGCTTCCTCGGCTGCACCGTCTTGGAGGAGTCCTTCAGTTTACTTCTTCCTGAGCTGCGCCTGGAGATGTCCTGCTCTTTTCTTACCGTCCAGCCTTGGAGGAGTCCAGCACATCAGTTCTTCACCTGGCCCATCTTGGAGAAGTCCTGTGCTTTGTTTCCTCGCCTGCACGTCTTTGGAGGAGGCCTGCGTATTTCTTCTTAGCCTGAGCCGCCCTGGAGGAGTGCTGTGCTTTTCTACCCGCCCAGCACCTTTGAGGAGCCCTGCCTTTGCTTCTTGGCCTGCAGCAGCCTGGATGTTTCCAGCGCTTTTTTTCCTCAGCTGCACGTCTTTGGAGGAGTTGTGTGCTTTGTTTATTCGGCTGTGCTGCTCTGGAGGAGTGGTGCGCTTTGCTTCTTTGCTGTAATGGCCCAGAGGAGTCTGGTGCCCACAGCTGCCTTCTTTCTTCATTGCCCATGAGGAGTGCTTTGTTTGCCACTTTTTTTTCCTTTGTTTCCTGGAGATTTGCTGTGCTTTTTTTTTTTTTTTTTCCAGCATGGCCTTGGATGTACTTGTGTTTCTCTTTTTCTATGGGCTGACCTAGAGGCATGTCATACGTGGTGGTTTTGCCATCACACCCTGTAGAGACTCAGCACTTTTTTGATCTTCATTTCATCTGGGAGTTTTTCTGTGCTTTCCTTCTTTGACACATTGCGCCTTTGAGTTCTCTGCTTGGCTTCTTGCCCTGAACCCACTTGGATGAGTGCTACACTTCTTCTTACACTGCATCGCCCTTGAGGAATCCTTCACTTCACTTCTTGTCCTGCACCACCTTGGATGTGTACTGTGCTTTTTGTCCCCTGCATCACTTTGGAGGTGTCGTATGCCTTACTTTATCCCTTGCAACACTCTATAGGTGTCCAGTGCTTCACTTCTTCTGGAGTTTTTTGGAAGTGTACTGTGGTTTTCTTATTCCCATGCAGCACTTGGTTTCATATTGTATGGTGCAAATGGTATTGTTTGGCACGTTACGGTATGTATTGTCAAAACTGTATGTGTTGCATGATATCCATGATGTAGTATTTTATGGTATGGAATTGTGTGGCGTAGCGTGGTATTGCATTTTGCAGTGAAGTGTATTGTATGCAACACATGAAATCCAAAATATTCCACAAAGTATAAACCATAGAACGCAATACCAAGGAAAATACAATAAATGCAATGCATGCAATACAGCACAACGCATACCATAAACTAAGACTGCATAATCATTACTGTACATATACCATAAACATGGTACAGTGCAATACACATGATACAATAGGGTACTCCCCAGTGATAGTATCAATACAATATGACACAACATTGATACATCTACGCTCCCATACAATACACACCTTACCACACAATGTTACATACAATATGGTACATACAAGACAACAGAAAATACAACACAATATAAAACAGATGACAATAGGTACCAAATCCTACAAAGCAAATTATACATACCAAACCATACAATACATAAAATACAGTACAAAATGCATTAAAATACAAAATATATTACAATACATACAGTGATATAAAGTACGATAAATAGCAAACTACAATGGGTGCCATACTTAAAGTACATAAAATACAATACATATTATGCGATACAAACAATGGTACATACAATGAAATATAAAATACAGTACAATAAAAATACAAAATAAAATACTATACGTATAATATAATAAACAGTACAACACAAAATACAAACTGCAATGTGATACATACAACATGATACACACCACACCATACAATACAGCAAATACCATATAATAAACTACGTACACTAGATCAAACTAAACAAAAAACAGTACAAAATACAAAAAGCCCATAGGAAACACCTAACATACGATACATTGAATGCAAAAGGGAAAATAAGATAGGATGTATACAATAGGATACAGATAATGCGACACAAATAATACAATATTAACCATACTATACTAATGATATAAACAACTTGCTACAATCAATACAGCACATACCACAATGCCTGCAATAGAATACGTACCATACAATAACTGTAACACAGTACAAAATGCAATACACAATACGAAGTCAAAGTGCAGTACAACACAAACTTCGCAAACTTTGCTGCGATGGCCCAGAGGAGTCTGGTGCCCGCAGGTGCCTTCTTTGTTCACCGCCTGTGAGGAGTGCTGCGTTTGCTTTTTTTGCCCTCCTTTCGTGGAGGTTTGACGTGCTTTGCATTTTTCGTCACGGCCTTGGAAATGCTTGTGCTGCGCTTGTTGCTGTGGGCTGCCCTAGCAGCATGCCACGCTTGGCTTTTTTGCCAGCGTTCCACAGAGGATTTCCACGGTGTGCTTCTCCGCTGCGCTTCCCCAGAATGGAGCTGTGCTTTCCTTCTTCTCCACAGCGCCTGTAAGTACCAGGCTTTGGTTTGAGTTTTGCTTGTTATTTTGTATTGTATTTTGTATTTCCTGGTATTAGTCTGTGTAGAAGTTTGTATTGCCTCGGGGAGTCTTGTATTTTGTATTGTTTATTGCATGGCCTGTTATGTTAAGACTACCTTGTACGGTATGTTTACTCTTTAATGTGCCTGATTTTGTACTGTACTGCTGCCTTGGGAATGTTTTGTACGGTGCCGCACGCCCCCCAGTGCAGGTCGCACGCCCTGCAACAGCACTTGGGAGCAGGCTTCCGTGCACAGCCTGGCTTGGGGTCAAGGATGCCGAGCCGGTGTCGGGGGCCAGCCTTTGTGTCCTTGAGAGAACTGCGGTGTCCTGTTCCTCAATTGATCCCCTGCACTGCACAGCAAGAGTCCTGGATTTTTTTGGCTGTTTGCCACCGTGCCCTGGAGGAGTCCCGTGCTTCGTTGTACTTCACATCACCTGGGAGGATTTCTGCACTTCGCGTCTTCCCGTTGCTGCCTCGTGGAGTTGTGCAGTTGTTTCTCTGCCTGCATTGCCCTGGAGGCGTCCCAGCGCTTTGCTGCATTTCTGCAGAATGCCTGCGGAGTCCTGCGGTTCATTCTTGGTCTGCAATGCCTCATTGGAGTCCTGTGCTTGGCTTCTCGGCTGTGCCAGCCCCAGGAAGTGCTGCGCTTGGCATTTACCACGATGGTCTGCCGGCTCCGTGCTTCTGGCTTCTTCACGGCGCTACCCTGCAAAGTCTCGCACTCTGCTTCCTCAGCTGCACCGTCTTGGAGGAGTCCTTGAGTTTAATTCTTCCTGAGCTGCGGCTGGACATGTCCTGCTCTTTTCTTCCCATCCACAACCTTGGAGGAGTCCAGCACATCAGTTCTTCACCTGGCCCATCTTGGAGAAGTCCTGTGCTTTGTTTCATCGCCTGCACGTCTTTGGAGGAGGCCTGCGTATTTCTTCTTAGCCTGAGCCGCCCTGGAGGAGTGCTGTGCTTTTCTTCCCGTCCAGCACCTTTGAGGAGCCCTGCCTTTGCTTCTTGGCCTGCAGCAGCCTGGATGTTTCCAGCGCTTTTTTTCCTCAGCTGCACGTCTTTGGAGGAGTTGTGTGCTTTGTTTTTTTGGCTGTGCTGCTCTGGAGGAGTGGTGCGCTTTGCTTCTTTGCTGCGGTGGCCCAGAGGAGTCTGGTGCCCGCAGGTGCCTTCTTTGTTCACCGCCCATGAGGAGTGCTTTGTTTGCAATTTTTCCCTTTGTTTCCTGGAGGTTTGCCGTGTCTTTTTTTTTTTTTTTTTTTTTTTCCAGCATGGCCTTGGATGTACTTGTGTTTCTCTTTTTCTATGGGCTGACCTAGAGGCATGGCATGCGTGGTGGTTTTGCCATCACACCCTGTAGAGACACAGCACTTTTTTGATCTTCATTTCATCTGGGAGTTTTTCTGTGCTTTCCTTCTTTGACACATTGCGCCTTTGAGTTCTCTGCTTGGCTTCTTGCCCTGAACCCACTTGGATGAGTGCTACACTTCTTCTTACACTGCATCGCCCTTGAGGAATCCTTCACTTCACTTCTTGTCCTGCACCACCTTGGATGTGTACTGTGCTTTTTGTCCCCTGCATCACCTTGGAGGAGTCGTATGCCTTACTTTATCCCCTGCAACACTCTATAGGTGTCCAGTGCTTCACTTCTTCTGGAGTCCTTTGGAAGTGTACTGCGGCTTTCTTATTCCCATGCAGCACTTGGTTTCATATTGTATGGTGCAAATGGTATTGTTTGGCACGTTACGGTAGGTATTGTCAAAACTGTATGTGTTGCTTGATATCCATGATGTAGTATTTTATGGTATGCAATTGTGTGGCGTAGCGTGGTATTGCATTTTGCAGTGAAGTGTGTTGTGTGCAACACATGAAATCCAAAATATTCCACAAAGTATAAACCATAGAACGCAATACCAAGGAAAATACAATAAATCCAATGCATGCAATACAGCACAACACATACGATAAACTGAGTGCATAATCATTACTGTACATATACCATACACATGGTACAGTGCAATACACATGATACAATAGGGTACTCCCCAGTGATAGTATCAATACAATATGACACAACATTGATACATCTACGCTCCCATACAATACACACCTTACCACACAATGTTACATACAATATGGTACATACAAGACAACAGAAAATACAACACAATATAAAACAGAAGACAATAGGTACCAAATCCTACAAAGCAAATTATACATACCAAACCATACAATACATAAAATACAGTACAAAATGCATTAAAATACAAAATATATTACAATACATACAGTGATATAAAGTACGATAAATAGCAAACTACAATGGGTGCCATACTTAAAGTACATAAAATACAATACATATTATGCGATACAAACAATGGTACATACAATGAAATATAAAATACAGTACAATAAAAATACAAAATAAAATACTATACGTATAATATAATAAACAGTACAACACAAAATACAAACTGCAATGTCATACATACAACATGATACACACCACACCATACAATACAGCAAATACCATATAATAAACTACATACACTAGATCAAACTAAACAAAAAACAGTACAAAATACAAAAAGCCCATAGGAAACACCTAACATACGATACATTGAATGCAAAAGGGAAAATAAAATAGGATGTATACAATAGGATACAGATAATGCGACACAAATAATACAATATTAACCATACTATACTAATGATACAAACAACTTGCTACAATCAATACAGCACATACCACAATGCCTGCAATAGAATACGTACCATACAATAACTGTAACACAGTACAAAATGCAATACACAATACGAGTCAAAGTGCAGTACAACACAAACTTCGCAAACTTTGCTGCGATGGCCCAGAGGAGTCTGGTGCCCGCAGGTGCCTTCTTTGTTCACCGCCTGTGAGGAGTGCTGCGTTTGCTTTTTTTGCCCTCCTTTCGTGGAGGTTTGACGTGCTTTGCATTTTTCGTCACGGCCTTGGAAATGCTTGTGCTGCGCTTGTTGCTGTGGGCTGCCCTAGCAGCATGCCACGCTTGGCTTTTTTGCCAGCGTGCCACAGAGGATTTCCACGGTGTGCTTCTCCGCTGCGCTTCCCCAGAATGGAGCTGTGCTTTCCTTCTTCTCCACAGCGCCTGTAAGTACCAGGCTTTGGTTTGAGTTTTGCTTGTTATTTTGTATTGTATTTTGTATTTCCTGGTATATTCTGTGTAGAAGTTTGTATTGCCTCGGGAGTCTTGTATTTTGTATTGTTTATTGCATGGCCTGTTATGTTAAGACTACCTTGTACGGTATGTTTACTCTTTAATGTGCCTGATTTTGTACTGTACTGCTGCCTTGGGAATGTTTTGTACGGTGCCGCACGCCCCCCAGTGCAGGTCGCACGCCCTGCAACAGCACTTGGGAGCAGGCTTCCGTGCACAGCCTGGCTTGGGGTCAAGGATGCCGAGCCGGTGTCGGGGGCCAGCCTTTGTGTCCTTGAGAGAACTGCGGTGTCCTGTTCCTCAATTGATCCCCTGCACTGCACAGCAAGAGTCCTGGATTTTTTGGCTGTTTGCCACCGTGCCCTGGAGGAGTCCCGTGCTTCGTTGTACTTCACATCACCTGGGAGGATTTCTGCACTTCGCGTCTTCCCGTTGCTGCCTCGTGGAGTTGTGCAGTTGTTTCTCTGCCTGCATTGCCCTGGAGGCGTCCTGCGCTTTGCTGCATTTCTGCAGAATGCCTGCGGAGTCCTGCGGTTCATTCTTGGTCTGCAATGCCTCATTGGAGTCCTGTGCTTGGCTTCTCGGCTGTGCCAGCCCCAGGAACTGCTGCGCTTGGCATTTACCACGATGGTCTGCCGGCTCCGTGCTTCTGGCTTCTTCACGGCGCTACCCTGCAAAGTCTCGCACTCTGCTTCCTCAGCTGCACCGTCTTGGAGGAGTCCTTGAGTTTAATTCTTCCTGAGCTGCGGCTGGACATGTCCTGCTCTTTTCTTCCCATCCACAACCTTGGAGGAGTCCAGCACATGAGTTCTTCACCTGGCCCATCTTGGAGAAGTCCTGTGCTTTGTTTCCTCACCTGCACGTCTTTGGAGGAGGCCTGCGTATTTCTTCTTAGCCTGAGCCGCCCTGGAGGAGTGCTGTGCTTTTCTACCCGCCCAGCACCTTTGAGGAGCCCTGCCTTTGCTTCTTGGGCTGCAGCAGCCTGGATGTTTCCAGCGCTTTTTTTCCTCAGCTGCACGTCTTTGGAGGAGTTGTGTGCTTTGTTTATTCGGCTGTGCTGCTCTGGAGGAGTGGTGCGCTTTGCTTCTTTGCTGTAATGGCCCAGAGGAGTCTGGTGCCCGCAGGTGCCTTCTTTGTTCACCGCCCATGAGGAGTGCTTTGTTTGCAATTTTTCCCTTTGTTTCCTGGAGGTTTGCCGTGTCTTTTTTTTTTTTTTTTTTTTTTCCAGCATGGCCTTGGATGTACTTGTGTTTCTCTTTTTCTATGGGCTGACCTAGAGGCATGCCATGCGTGGTGGTTTTGCCATCACACCCTGTAGAGACACAGCACTTTTTTGATCTTCATTTCATCTGGGAGTTCTTCTGTGCTTTCCTTCTTTGCCACATTGGGCCTTTGAGTTCTCTGCTTGGCTTCTTGCCCTGAACCCACTTGGATGAGTGCTACACTTCTTCTTACACTGCATCGCCCCTGAGGAATCCTTCACTTCACTTCTTGTCCTGCACCACCTTGGATGTGTACTGTGCTTTTTGTCCCCTGCATCACCTTGGAGGAGTCGTATGCCTTACTTTATCCCCTGCAACACTCTGTAGGTGTCCAGTGCTTCACTTCTTCTGGAGTCCTTTGGAAGTGTACTGCGGCTTTCTTATTCTCATGCAGCACTTGGTTTCATATTGTATGGTGCAAATGGTATTGTTTGGCACGTTACGGTATGTATTGTCAAAACTGTATGTGTTGCATGATATCCATGATGTAGTATTTTATGGTATGGAATTGTGTGGCGTAGCATGGTATTGCATTTTGCAGTGAAGTGTGTTGTGTGCAACACATGAAATCCAAAATATTCCATAAATTATAAACCATAGAACGCAATACCAAGGAAAATACAATAAATCCAATGCATGCAATACAGCACAACACTTACCGTAAACTAAGACTGCATAATCATTACTGTACATATACCGTACACATGGTACAGTGCAATACACATGATACAATAGGGTACTCCCCAGTGATAGTATCAATACAATATGACACAACATTGATACATCTACGCTCCCATACAATACACACCTTACCACACAATGTTACATACAATATGGTACATACAAGACAACAGAAAATACAACACAATATAAAACAGAAGACAATAGGTACCAAATCCTACAAAGCAAATTATACATACCAAACCATACAATACATAAAATACAGTACAAAATGCATTAAAATACAAAATATATTACAATACATACAGTGATATAAAGTACGATAAATAGCAAACTACAATGGGTGCCATACTTAAAGTACATAAAATACAATACGTATTATGCGATACAAACAATGGTACATACAATGAAATATAAAATACAGTACAATAAAAATACAAAATAAAATACTATACGTATAATATAATAAACAGTACAACACAAAATACAAACTGCAATGTCATACATACAACATGATACACACCACACCATACAATACAGCAAATACCATATAATAAACTACGTACACTAGATCAAACTAAACAAAAAACAGTACAAAATACAAAAAGCCCATAGGAAACACCTAACATACGATACATTGAATGCAAAAGGGAAAATAAAATAGGATGTATACAATAGGATACAGATAATGCGACACAAATAATACAATATTAACCATACTATACTAATGATATAAACAACTTGCTACAATCAATACAGCACATACCACAATGCCTGCAATAGAATACGTACCATACAATAACTGTAACACAGTACAAAATGCAATACACAATACGAATCAACGTGCAGTACAACACAAACTTCGCAAACTTTGCTGCGATGGCCCAGAGGAGTCTGGTGCCCGCAGGTGCCTTCTTTGTTCACCGCCTGTGAGGAGTGCTGCGTTTGCTTTTTTTGCCCTCCTTTCGTGGAGGTTTGACGTGCTTTGCATTTTTCGTCACGGCCTTGGAAATGCTTGTGCTGCGCTTGTTGCTGTGGGCTGCCCTAGCAGCATGCCACGCTTGGCTTTTTTGCCAGCGTGCCACAGAGGATTTCCACGGTGTGCTTCTCCGCTGCGCTTCCCCAGAATGGAGCTGTGCTTTCCTTCTTCTCCACAGCGCCTGTAAGTACCAGGCTTTGGTTTGAGTTTTGCTTGTTATTTTGTATTGTATTTTGTATTTCCTGGTATTGTCTGTGTTGAAGTTTGTATTGCCTCGGGAGTCTTGTATTTTGTATTGTTTATTGCATGGCCTGTTATGTTAAGACTACCTTGTACGGTATGTTTACTCTTTAATGTGCCTGATTTTGTACTGTACTGCTGCCTTGGGAATGTTTTGTACGGTGCCGCACGCCCCCCAGTGCAGGTCGCACGCCCTGCAACAGCACTTGGGAGCAGGCTTCCGTGCACAGCCTGGCTTGGGGTCAAGGATGCCGAGCCGGTGTCGGGGGCCAGCCTTTGTGTCCTTGAGAGAACTGCGGTGTCCTGTTCCTCAATTGATCCCCTGCACTGCACAGCAAGAGTCCTGGATTTTTTGGCTGTTTGCCACCGTGCCCTGGAGGAGTCCCGTGCTTCGTTGTACTTCACATCACCTGGGAGGATTTCTGCACTTCGCGTCTTCCCGTTGCTGCCTCGTGGAGTTGTGCAGTTGTTTCTCTGCCTGCATTGCCCTGGAGGCGTCCCGCGCTTTGCTGCATTTCTGCAGAATGCCTGCGGAGTCCTGCGGTTCATTCTTGGTCTGCAATGCCTCATTGGAGTCCTGTGCTTGGCTTCTCGGCTGTGCCAGCCCCAGGAACTGCTGCGCTTGGCATTTACCACGATGGTCTGCCGGCTCCGTGCTTCTGGCTTCTTCACGGCGCTACCCTGCAAAGTCTCGCACTCTGCTTCCTCAGCTGCACCGTCTTGGAGGAGTCCTTGAGTTTAATTCTTCCTGAGCTGCGGCTGGACATGTCCTGCTCTTTTCTTCCCATCCACAACCTTGGAGGAGTCCAGCACATGAGTTCTTCACCTGGCCCATCTTGGAGAAGTCCTGTGCGTGGTTTCCTCGCCTGCACGTCTTTGGAGAAGGCCTGCGTATTTCTTCTTAGCCTGAGCCGCCCTGGAGGAGTGCTGTGCTTTTCTACCCGCCCAGCACCTTTGAGGAGCCCTGCCTTTGCTTCTTGGCCTGCAGCAGCCTGGATGTTTCCAGCGCTTTTTTTCCTCAGCTGCACGTCTTTGGTGGAATTGGGTGCTTTGGTTTTTTGGCTGTGCTGCTTTGGAGGAGCGGTGCGATTTGCTTCTTTGCTGCGGTGGCCCAGAGGAGTCTGGTGCCCACAGCTGCCTTCTTTCTTCATCGCCCATGAGGAGTGCTTTGTTTGCCACTTTTTTTCCTTTGTTTCCTGGAGGTTTGCCGTGTCTTTTTTTTTTTTTTTTTTTTTTTCCAGCATGGCCTTGGATGTACTTGTGTTTCTCTTTTTCTATGGGCTGACCTAGAGGCATGCCATGCGTGGTGGTTTTGCCATCACACCCTGTAGAGACACAGCACTTTTTTGATCTTCATTTCATCTGGGAGTTCTTCTGTGCTTTCCTTCTTTGCCACATTGGGCCTTTGAGTTCTCTGCTTGGCTTCTTGCCCTGAACCCACTTGGATGAGTGCTACACTTCTTCTTACACTGCATCGCCCCTGAGGAATCCTTCACTTCACTTCTTGTCCTGCACCACCTTGGATGTGTACTGTGCTTTTTGTCCCCTGCATCACCTTGGAGGAGTCGTATGCCTTACTTTATCCCCTGCAACACTCTATAGGTGTCCAGTGCTTCACTTCTTCTGGAGTCCTTTGGAAGTGTACTGCGGCTTTCTTATTCCCATGCAGCACTTGGTTTCATATTGTATGGTGCAAATGGTATTGTTTGGCACGTTACGGTAGGTATTGTCAAAACTGTATGTGTTGCATGATATCCATGATGTAGTATTTTATGGTATGGAATTGTGTGGCGTAGCGTGGTATTGCATTTTGCAGTGAAGTGTATTGTATGCAACACATGAAATCCAAAATATTCCACAACGTATAAACCATAGAACGCAATACCAAGGAAAATACAATAAATCCAATGCATGCAATACAGCACAACACTTACCGTAAACTAAGACTGCATAATCATTACTGTACATATACCATACACATGGTACAGTGCAATACACATGATACAATAGGGTACTCCCCAGTGATAGTATCAATACAATATGACACAACATTGATACATCTACGCTCCCATACAATACACACCGTACCACACAATGTTACATACAATATGGTACATACAAGACAACAGAAAATGCAACACAATATAAAACAGATGACAATAGGTACCAAATCCTACAAAGCAAATTATACATACCAAACCATACAATACATAAAATACAGTACAAAATGCATTAAAATACAAAATATATTACAATACATACAGTGATATAAAGTACGATAAATAGCAAACTACAATGGGTGCCATACTTAAAGTACATAAAATACAATACATATTATGCGATACAAACAATGGTACATACAATGAAATATAAAATACAGTACAATAAAAATACAAAATAAAATACTATACGTATAATATAATAAACAGTACAACACAAAATACAAACTGCAATGTCATACATACAACATGATACACACCACACCATACAATACAGCAAATACCATATAATAAACTACATACACTAGATCAAACTAAACAAAAACCAGTACAAAATACAAAAAACCCATAGGAAACACCTAACATACAATACATTGAATGCAAAAGGGAAAATAAAATAGGATGTATACAATAGGATACAGATAATGCGACACAAATAATACAATATTAACCATACTATACTAATGATATAAACAACTTGCTACAATCAATACAGCACATACCACAATGCCTGCAATAGAATACGTACCATACAATAACTGTAACACAGTACAAAATGCAATACACAATACGAGTCAAAGTGCAGTACAACACAAACTTCGCAAACTTTGCTGCGATGGCCCAGAGGAGTCTGGTGCCCGCAGGTGCCTTCTTTGTTCACCGCCTGTGAGGAGTGCTGCGTTTTACTTTTTTTGCCCTCCTTTCGTGGAGGTTTGCCGTGCATTGCATTTTTCGGCACGGCCTTGGAAATGCTTGTGCTGCGCTTGTTGCTGTGGGCTGCCCTAGCAGCATGCCACGCTTGGCTTTTTTGCCAGCGTGCCACAGAGGATTTCCACGGTGTGCTTCTCCGCTGCGCTTCCCCAGAATGGAGCTGTGCTTTCCTTCTTCTCCACAGCGCCTGTAAGTACCAGGCTTTGGTTTGAGTTTTGCTTGTTATTTTGTATTGTATTTTGTATTTCCTGGTATTGTCTGTGTTGAAGTTTGTATTGCCTCGGGAGTCTTGTATTTTGTATTGTTTATTGCATGGCCTGTTATGTTAAGACTACCTTGTACGGTATGTTTACTCTTTAATGTGCCTGATTTTGTACTGTACTGCTGCCTTGGGAATGTTTTGTACGGTGCCGCACGCCCCCCAGTGCAGGTCGCACGCCCTGCAACAGCACTTGGGAGCAGGCTTCCGTGCACAGCCTGGCTTGGGGTCAAGGATGCCGAGCCGGTGTCGGGGGCCAGCCTTTGTGTCCTTGAGAGAACTGCGGTGTCCTGTTCCTCAATTGATCCCCTGCACTGCACAGCAAGAGTCCTGGATTTTTTGGCTGTTTGCCACCGTGCCCTGGAGGAGTCCCGTGCTTCGTTGTACTTCACATCACCTGGGAGGATTTCTGCACTTCGCGTCTTCCCGTTGCTGCCTCGTGGAGTTGTGCAGTTGTTTCTCTGCCTGCATTGCCCTGGAGGCGTCCCGCGCTTTGCTGCATTTCTGCAGAATGCCTGCGGAGTCCTGCGGTTCATTCTTGGTCTGCAATGCCTCATTGGAGTCCTGTGCTTGGCTTCTCGGCTGTGCCAGCCCCAGGAACTGCTGCGCTTGGCATTTACCACGATGGTCTGCCGGCTCCGTGCTTCTGGCTTCTTCACGGCGCTACCCTGCAAAGTCTCGCACTCTGCTTCCTCAGCTGCACCGTCTTGGAGGAGTCCTTGAGTTTAATTCTTCCTGAGCTGCGGCTGGACATGTCCTGCTCTTTTCTTCCCATCCACAACCTTGGAGGAGTCCAGCACATCAGTTCTTCACCTGGCCCATCTTGGAGAAGTCCTGTGCTTTGTTTCCTCACCTGCACGTCTTTGGAGGAGGCCTGCGTATTTCTTCTTAGCCTGAGCCGCCCTGGAGGAGTGCTGTGCTTTTCTACCCGCCCAGCACCTTTGAGGAGCCCTGCCTTTGCTTCTTGGCCTGCAGCAGCCTGGATGTTTCCAGCGCTTTTTTTCCTCAGCTGCACGTCTTTGGTGGAATTGGGTGCTTTGGTTTTTTGGCTGTGCTGCTCTGGAGGAGTGGTGCAATTTGCTTCTTTGCTGTGATGGCCCAGAGGAGTCTGGTGCCCACAGCTGCCTTCTTTCTTCATCGCCCATGAGGAGTGCTTTGTTTGCAATTTTTCCCTTTGTTTCCTGGAGATTTGCTGTGCTTTTTTTTTTTTTTTTTCCAGCATGGCCTTGGATGTACTTGTGTTTCTCTTTTTCTATGGGCTGACTTAGAGGCATGTCATACGTGGTGGTTTTGCCATCACACCCTGTAGAGACACAGCACTTTTTTGATCTTCATTTCATCTGGGAGTTTTTCTGTGCTTTCCTTCTTTGACACATTGCGCCTTTGAGTTCTCTGCTTGGCTTCTTGCCCTGAACCCACTTGGATGAGTGCTACACTTCTTCTTACACTGCATCGCCCCTGAGGAATCCTTCACTTCACTTCTTGTCCTGCACCACCTTGGATGTGTACTGTGCTTTTTGTCCCCTGCATCACCTTGGAGGAGTCGTATGCCTTACTTTATCCCCTGCAACACTCTATAGGTGTCCAGTGCTTCACTTCTTCTGGAGTTTTTTGGCAGTGTACTGTGGTTTTCTTATTCCCATGCAGCACTTGGTTTCATATTGTATGGTGCAAATGGTATTGTTTGGCACGTTACGGTATGTATTGTCAAAACTGTATGTGTTGCATGATATCCATGATGTAGTATTTTATGGTATGGAATTGTGTGGCGTAGCATGGTATTGCATTTTGCAGTGAAGTGTGTTGTGTGCAACACATGAAATCCAAAATATTCCATAAATTATAAACCATAGAACGCAATACCAAGTAAAATACAATAAATGCAATGCATGCAATACAGCACAACACTTACCGTAAACTAAGACTGCATAATCATTACTGTACATATACCATACACATGGTACAGTGCAATACACATGATACAATAGGGTACTCCCCAGTGATAGTATCAATACAATATGACACAACATTGATACATCTACGCTCCCATACAATACACACCTTACCACACAATGTTACATACAATATGGTACACACAAGACAACAGAAAATGCAACACAATATAAAACAGATGACAATAGGTACCAAATCCTACAAAGCAAATTATACATACCAAACCATACAATACATAAAATACAGTACAAAATGCATTAAAATACAAAATATATTACAATACATACAGTGATATAAAGTACGATAAATAGCAAACTACAATGGGTGCAATACTTAAAGTACATGTAAAATACAATACATATTATGCGATACAAACAATGGTACATACAATGAAATATAAAATACAGTACAATAAAAATACAAAATAAAATACTATACGTATAATATAATAAACAGTACAACACAAAATACAAACTGCAATGTCATACATACAACATGATACACACCACACCATACAATACAGCAAATACCATATAATAAACTACATACACTAGATCAAACTAAACAAAAAACAGTACAAAATACAAAAAGCCCATAGGAAACACCTAACATACGATACATTGAATGCAAAAGGGAAAATAAAATAGGATGTATACAATAGGATACAGATAATGCGACACAAATAATACAATATTAACCATACTATACTAATGATACAAACAACTTGCTACAATCAATACAGCACATACCACAATGCCTGCAATAGAATACGTACCATACAATAACTGCAACACAGTACAAAATGCAATACACAATACGAATCAAAGTGCAGTACAACACAAACTTCGCAAACTTTGCTGCGATGGCCCAGAGGAGTCTGGTGCCCGCAGGTGCCTTATTTGTTTACCGCCTCTGAGGAATGCTGCGTTTTGCTTTTTTTGCCCTCCTTTCGTGGAGGTTTGCCGTGTTTTGCATTTTTCGGCATGGCCTTGGAAATGCTTGTGCTGCGCTTGTTGCTGTGGGCTGCCCTAGCAGCATGCCACGCTTGGCTTTTTTGCCAGCGTGCCACAGAGGATTTCCACGGTGTGCTTCTCCGCTGCGCTTCCCCAGAATGGAGCTGTGCTTTCCTTCTTCTCCACAGCGCCTGTAAGTACCAGGCTTTGGTTTGAGTTTTGCTTGTTATTTTGTATTGTATTTTGTATTTCCTGGTATTGTCTGTGTAGAAGTTTGTATTGCCTCGGGAGTCTTGTATTTTGTATTGTTTATTGCATGGCCTGTTATGTTAAGACTACCTTGTACGGTATGTTTACTCTTTAATGTGCCTGATTTTGTACTGTACTGCTGCCTTGGGAATGTTTTGTACGGTGCCGCACGCCCCCCGGCGCAGGTCGCACGCCCTGCAACAGCACTTGGGAGCAGGCTTCCGTGCACAGCCTGGCTTGGGGTCCAGGATGCCGAGCCGGTGTCGGGGGCCAGCCTTTGTGTCCTTGAGAGAACTGCGGTGTCCTGTTCCTCAATTGATCCCCTGCACTGCACAGCAAGAGTCCTGGATTTTTTGGCTGTTTGCCACCGTGCCCTGGAGGAGTCCCGTGCTTCGTTGTACTTCACATCACCTGGGAGGATTTCTGCACTTCGCGTCTTCCCGTTGCTGCCTCGTGGAGTTGTGCAGTTGTTTCTCTGCCTGCATTGCCCTGGAGGCGTCCCGCGCTTTGCTGCATTTCTGCAGAATGCCTGCGGAGTCCTGCGGTTCATTCTTGGTCTGCAATGCCTCATTGGAGTCCTGTGCTTGGCTTCTCGGCTGTGCCAGCCCCAGGAAGTGCTGCGCTTGGCATTTACCACGATGGTCTGCCGGCTCCGTGCTTCTGGCTTCTTCACGGCGCTACCCTGCAAAGTCTCGCACTCTGCTTCCTCAGCTGCACCGTCTTGGAGGAGTCCTTGAGTTTAATTCTTCCTGAGCTGCGGCTGGACATGTCCTGCTCTTTTCTTCCCATCCACAACCTTGGAGGAGTCCAGCACATGAGTTCTTCACCTGGCCCATCTTGGAGAAGTCCTGTGCTTTGTTTCCTCACCTGCACGTCTTTGGAGGAGGCCTGCGTATTTCTTCTTAGCCTGAGCCGCCCTGGAGGAGTGCTGTGCTTTGTTTCTTCCCATCCAGCACCTTTGAGGAGCCCTGCCTTTGCTTCTTGGCCTGCAGCAGCCTGGATGTTTCCAGCGCTTTTTTTCCTCAGCTGCACGTCTTTGGAGGAGTTGTGTGCTTTGTTTATTCGGCTGTGCTGCTCTGGAGGAGTGGTGCGCTTTGCTTCTTTGCTGTAATGGCCCAGAGGAGTCTGGTGCCCACAGCTGCCTTCTTTCTTCATCGCCCATGAGGAGTGCTTTGTTTGCAATTTTTCCCTTTGTTTCCTGGAGGTTTGCCGTGTCTTTTTTTTTTTTTTTTTTTTTTCCAGCATGGCCTTGGATGTACTTGTGTTTCTCTTTTTCTATGGGCTGACTTAGAGGCATGTCATACGTGGTGGTTTTGCCATCACACCCTGTAGAGACACAGCACTTTTTTGATCTTCATTTCATCTGGGAGTTTTTCTGTGCTTTCCTTCTTTGACACATTGCGCCTTTGAGTTCTCTGCTTGGCTTCTTGCCCTGAACCCACTTGGATGAGTGCTACACTTCTTCTTACACTGCATCGCCCCTGAGGAATCCTTCACTTCACTTCTTGTCCTGCACCACCTTGGATGTGTACTGTGCTTTTTGTCCCCTGCATCACCTTGGAGGAGTCGTATGCCTTACTTTATCCCCTGCAACACTCTATAGGTGTCCAGTGCTTCACTTCTTCTGGAGTTTTTTGGCAGTGTACTGTGGTTTTCTTATTCCCATGCAGCACTTGGTTTCATATTGTATGGTGCAAATGGTATTGTTTGGCACGTTACGGTATGTATTGTCAAAACTGTATGTGTTGCATGATATCCATGATGTAGTATTTTATGGTATGGAATTGTGTGGCGTAGCATGGTATTGCATTTTGCAGTGAAGTGTGTTGTGTGCAACACATGAAATCCAAAATATTCCATAAATTATAAACCATAGAACGCAATACCAAGGAAAATACAATAAATCCAATGCATGCAATACAGCACAACACTTACCGTAAACTAAGACTGCATAATCATTACTGTACATATACCATACACATGGTACAGTGCAATACACATGATACAATAGGGTACTCCCCAGTGATAGTATCAATACAATATGACACAACATTGATACATCTACGCTCCCATACAATACACACCTTACCACACAATGTTACATACAATATGGTACATACAAGACAACAGAAAATACAACACAATATAAAACAGAAGACAATAGGTACCAAATCCTACAAAGCAAATTATACATACCAAACCATACAATACATAAAATACAGTACAAAATGCATTAAAATACAAAATATATTACAATACATACAGTGATATAAAGTACGATAAATAGCAAACTACAATGGGTGCCATACTTAAAGTACATAAAATACAATACGTATTATGCGATACAAACAATGGTACATACAATGAAATATAAAATACAGTACAATAAAAATACAAAATAAAATACTATACGTATAGTATAATAAACAGTACAACACAAAATACAAACTGCAATGTGATACATACAACATGATACACACCACACCATACAATACAGCAAATACCATATAATAAACTACGTACACTAGATCAAACTAAACAAAAAACAGTACAAAATACAAAAAGCCCATAGGAAACACCTAACATACGATACATTGAATGCAAAAGGGAAAATAAAATAGGATGTATACAATAGGATACAGATAATGCGACACAAATAATACAATATTAACCATACTATACTAATGATATAAACAACTTGCTACAATCAATACAGCACATACCACAATGCCTGCAATAGAATACGTACCATACGATAACTGTAACACAGTACAAAATGCAATACACAATACGAATCAAAGTGCAGTACAACACAAACTTCGCATTAGGAAATATGATATATACAGTACAAATTACGATATACGAAGTATAAAATGATGCCTACAACAGAATGCATACAGTACGACACATGCCCTATGACGGATATGATCAATATCATGGTATACAATACTGTACACACAATATTACAAATACCATGTCATACCATAGAATACAAACAATATCATGTAATCCATACCACACCATACATACCAAAAAATAGACAATACGCTATGCGTTACACAATATGAAACAGCCTACAGTTCAAACTAAACAGTATTATACAAAATATTCAATGCTAGGAATGACATACCATACACACAATAAAAAATAACCCAGACAACACATATGATTAAATGGAATGCAAACTACTGTCTAATATACACAATACAATATATACACCACAATACAGACCATATATACCAAACGCAAATTTATTTTCTGTATTGTAGGTGTTGTGTTTCTTTGTGTATGTCGATTTGTATGCATTGAGTTATATTGTATGGTATTGTCTGCTCGGTATTGTCTCTATCGTCTTGCCTCTATTGGATATTGTGTGTATTGTGTTTTGTATTGCACTGTATGTTGTATGTATAGTATGTTATGGTATTTATCAAATTGCCTGTATTGTATTGTCTGTACCCTGTTGTACATATCAGAGCCTATTTTTTATTGTTGTGTGAATTTTACTGGATTTTGTAATGTTTTGTATTGTGCCAGAGTAAGGATACCTCATTATTCACACAAAGTACTGAAACAGTAATACATATGGGCTTTGGGTGAATAATTTCAAAGGTGATCTTGTGAAGGCAACTGGACCCTAAGGTCTCCTGAACTTTTTATATCCTTGGCTTATGCTCAGTGTTTTCCTGAGTAAGAAGAAATAGGAAGTGCCATATATATTTTGTGTAAATACAACTTCCAGGATGTTTAAATAACCCTTGAAAGAAAACACAGCATTTTTGGAAAGATTAATCACAAATCTTTAACTAATATGATAATAAATTAGCATAACTAAACGTCAAATTCACCCCAGCTGCAATTAGTGCTACTTCTGCAAGATGAATCCTGTTATTACAGAGATACCTGTACTCTAAGGCCAGTTCTGGGCCAATGCTGGTATCTGTAAATGCAAGCGGACAGGTAAAATCAGAAAGAAAATCCAAACCACCCACGCTAAAACCTTTTTGCTTTTTAAATAAAAATGCATATTTACTTCTAATGTAAGCATTGCATTTTGTCTTTACTTTTGAATATTCTTTACTTTCATAAGGAGCTTTTTGCAGTATTGTAACACACTTATAATCTTAATTAAAATAGGGCAACAAAACAGCCTATGCAGAGCAGACCCCACAATATAATACAGCTGCACAGCTCCTGATGTTGAAGAAGTATGGAATTCTAGCAACCAGTATTGTATGTGTCAGTGCTGCAGCTTGAACTAATCTGGAAGTTAAGGACAAAATGGTTACTGAAAAAGTAAAGCAGCCCAGCATGTATAGAAGATGATTAGAGAAGAGTCATCCTTTTATCCAATGGGATTCACAATGGTGATTATTACAGTGTTGGGATGTTATCAGTTTATCCTAACTATGAAGTTTCTGGGCCATGTGATATATGTGCAACTGTATCTTTTAAATAAATTGGTGTGATAACAACCGATACAGTTTCCTCTCTCTCTTTTACCAAACAGGCTTGAAAAGAGTAAGATGATGCTGACAATTGAATGCACTGTACATTACCTTTCTGCTGAGTTGGGTTTATGAAAATGTGATCTATCTAAAAAACTGGAAAACCTCATTAATTAATAAAAAGTAGACCAATCCCTGCAAGAAGAGTCCTCGGTAATCTACTCCCCTTCTTATTTCAGTGCTGTTGTCAGGAAAGAGCTGAGTGAAAATTCTGCATTGCAGCTGGTGTTCGTGTCTGTAAACCTAAGACTTAGGGTTCCAGATCAATTTTTTTTTTTAATTGACAAAGATTCTTCACCAAAAATGCCCTCTGCCCATA